>NW_026862399.1:0-17258 GCF_026571515.1 Ruditapes philippinarum | reverse complement strand
TTTATAGGTGAAAAGTATACCTGTTTTCCATGAAATGTTCCATTGACCTCCCAAGTGCTCTGCTTCTCGAAACATACTATTTCCGGCATATTCTTCATCCTGGCAAAATGATGTAGTGTCGACATTCCGGACGGTCCAGCACCAATAACACAAATTCTTTTTCCCGACATTTTTGATAAAAATGGCAACAGTTAAACTAGTTTAAACAACGTCTCACGGTTACAGCTTATCACGATGTTTGTTAACGCTCTATGTAAGACAGTTTTTGTATCTGAGTAATGAAGATTTTAGTTCGCATAGATTAGCAAACTTGTATGGCTGACTGCGTAACTCAAGCTTCAAATCAAAACAAACTTTAAACGCATGTCATTTGCATAAGAGTTAACATGAACACTGTAAACTTATTGGCGACGCCGGTGAGCGGCGTCGTCTATTATGGAACGCTTTTTATTTTTGCCTATGGAAGGAGCTGTTATTATTAGCAGTTAATTTCATATTGTGTAAATTAGTTTTATTTTGATTCGTAAAAATCAAGTAAACAAATGTGTTGTTATATTTGTATTTAATAACTTTATGTAAAAAGCATGTGCATTGTGATATTATTTTTCACGAAATTGCGGGTTAAGTTTAACAGCTTGTCCCTTAGTTTTAATGACAATACTAAAACCCGGATTTCGAATATCGTTGTGGTCTAGATTGAGGCCGTATCATTTATACATTTTCAAAATTTTCCTACAAGAAGAAAGTTCACCTGCAATTGAGTATAAGGATAGGTAATGAAACTGTTGTAAACGATTATCCTATTGATTTTATCCTTATTACATTTATCTGTTGCGCAGAATGGTTGTTTTTTACAAAGTGTACCAGTATCCGGATGTTGAAAGCTATCCGATTTTCTGCAATTACTGCTGACACATGGCCATCTATTTTTTTTATGAATACTTTACCATTAATTTGCATGGCTTGATAAAATTGAACCTGCAACATTTCATAATTTTGCTGTTTATCGTGTTCTTTTGGGTTTCAGGTTTTCTTTATTTTAAGGGGAAGTAACTTTTGTTTACTAAATTATTTGTTCTTTTCTGTCTATCTTAGGTATTACTTATAATACTATTTTTGTTGTATATATTCACCAGTTGTAAGGTCATCAAAGCATGTTAATGTTAATGTTAGGATTTCATATTTATTTAATATAAACTGGGAATTATTTAATGTTATGTGCATGTACATGTATATCTTAGACAGTAGTATATTGATATGTTGAGACTTATAATTTTTCTGCATTTAAAGAGATACAGTTATGTCATTATTATTAAAGGATGAGACTTTCATTTAAAGTTATAAATGATAAAACATGTATTGATTGAAAATGTCCTTAAACTTGGATCAAGCAATATAATTAATAAAGTCTCAAAAAAATCATATTCTGAATAGTTATTCTATTTTTTTCTAACATGTGCATAGTTTGAAAAGGACAGCTTCTGTCTTATCTATTTGTAATGAAGAGACACCGGTCTCAACCTCCAGGTCTCCTGAGTCAACGCGACAACAGACTGTACATAGAGTAGATTGTTTACTTGCCCTTGAATAAATTTGTGCACTAAATTTATAGTGGGTGATTTGTGCCACATGAAAACCAACATAGTACAAAAAGTAACTGGGCGCCAGATGAAAACATGAAAATACAATCTACCACAAAGTGGTTTGTTTGTTGCATTTTCATGTTTTTGCCCGGTGCCCTTGATGCAAAATACAAATCAGCCTTCATAAAATTTTTCTTATGTTGGTCACAGGTTAATGAGTTCTGGTCAAGCTCAAAGTTTTTCTCATCCTATGACTGCATATAAGCATGAGTTCAATTTTCCTATGCTCTGTAACATAAGAAATTCACGAACACAAATCGATATAGTGGGGAAATATGTTGTGGTTTAGAACTGTTTCATTATTAAAGAGAAAATGTGTAGCAGGACGGATAGCTCAGTTGGTCTTCTGAAAGTCATGGGTTTGAGTCATGGTCAGGCAGTTTCAGTCAGGGTTTAGAAGTGGTTTTTCAATTGACACATGTTTGATTCATTTAACAGATTGCATTATTTGAAATGGAAAAAGGCAGTATTGCATGATACTTTTAGATCTACAAAGGGCATTTGATACAGTTGAACACACTATCCTGCACATGAAGAAGTTGTTTTTCTTCTTCTTCATGAAACTTCAAGCATCTGCCATATATATGACATTCTTACATGGTTTAAGTCTTATCTCTGATAGTAGCTGGTTGATGTGGCTGGTACTTATTCTACTACTGCTCTGAGTACCTATGCTGTCCCCCTGATGTTCATTTTAGGTCCTCTTTTATGTCTAATATATGTCAATTACATGTCTTCAACCCTAAGCAATAAGCTTTTATTATAATGCACAGGCACGAGTATCAGACCTTGGATGAAAAAATATGGCCAGATTGATAAAAAACCTGTGTTCATCTTAAAAGTGTCAACAACCAAAATAAAATGTAAATAATGACCCCCTTTAAAAATATACTTCAAGTTGAAAGTATATTTTTTAAAGGGGATCATTATTTACATTTTTTTGTTTTGGTTTTTATAAACACAGTTTTTTTTTATCAATCTGGTCATCTGGTCATATTTTTTCTTCCCAGGTCCGATACTCGTGCCTGTGATTATATGCTGATGACTCAGGAATCCTTGTGTCTCATAAATTAAATCTGAAGAACTTCTTTCTTATAACATGAGTCTTATAAGATTGCTTAATTGACTATAAATTGCCTTTGCATCTTGGCAAGACAGAGTCTATTCTTTTTTGGTTTAAGTTTCAACTTAACCTGGCCCTAGCCTCCAGGTCACATGTAATGGTACTGCTATAAAGTACACATCTTTTGTTAAGTATTTAGGTGCAAATCTGGATCAAATTCTTTTGGCGTCGCCCTTTGATGCTTTGCATCAATGCTTTTCTTGTACACTGCTGTAACATTCAAATTTTACAACCAGCAATAACAACACAAACTACACAGAATTTAAACTAAATTAAATACAGTCTGGTTGTCTCAACTCTTCAAATATTTTTTTTTTAAAGAAGAAAAATACTTGGTTTTATTTTTAAGTAACTTTGTAGATATGTCCAGTATGTTAGATTTGTAGTAAAGTTATGTATACTGTAGTCTCTTATAACTCATCTATGAGTGGCATTTATGTACAATGTCGTAGGTTTTATATTTGTATTGTTTTAATATTGTACATGATGATGAGACTTTAATAAACTATCTTATCTATCTTATCTTATCATGAAATAATTTCTAATAAATAAAATTGGCCTTGCAATGCAGATAGATCGTCTGCTATCGCACTTTCCCGGGGGTTGGGGTTACAAACTTTATTGCCCTATTAAAATTATATTCAAATAATATATAGATGTAGATATAATATTGCATTCTAGCCAATGCTGTCTTTTATACTTATTCTACTGTCAAATACCCTACATGTTTGCATACCAAATTTGATAAAATTTAAGTCTTTAAGAACGCTTATAACGGCAGAACTGACTAATGCTAGCTCGGTATTATTGAACCCACCCGTCCATGACCCTGATTTGGCTCAGGCAAGTTAAGGAGAACGCAAAAATTAGACTTAAAAACAGAGGTACAAGATAAAATTGGTGTATGAATAACAATTTCGCTTTTCAATTGAAATCAGTGCTTTCACAAACCAGTCAACAGACAACGTTCTTTCAATCAGACGCCTGCACAGCTAATTTAAAACATCTTGACAATGGTAATGTGGTGATAAACATTCCCAGTTGAAGACATTTAAATATGGAAAATTCCTAAATTAGTTTTGTTTGATAAACAGCGATTTTAGGGCCAATTTGGACAAAAAATCCGGTCCCATTTCCCTCTTTAAAAAAGTATTTCCCTTATACTTTGAAAATATTCTCCTCCAACATTTTTTGTGAGATTCTCTTATATACAAGAGTGGAACAAAGAGGGGTGTTGTAGATACAAAATTGTATTGCATTGCTCCATAGTTTATTATATATCTATTTGTACAGATTAACAAGCAATGAAATGTTTTTGTCCCTTTCTATGTTTTTTCCTAATACCTCCTCCCCAATACTTTGATCACACTCTATGGGACAAAAGTACATCAGACTATCATTTAGGTTTGTTATTGCCTGAGTATTTAGATTTCAACACCTCAGCAAAACACTCTCATTCACAGACACTTGGGGTTTTGAGCTCAAAACGCCTTTAAAATCCAAATAAAATGCATATTTGTCATTCCCAGCACATGTAATGATCATATATATATATATAAAAAAAAAACTTAATATAAGCCGTTTTGAAAAAAAATCATAAATCAACATCTATAAGTGTATTATTATATAGATGTTGAAATATGAAATTTTTTCAAAACGGCTTATATTAAGGTTTTTTTTTTTTTTTGATATATATGATCAGTACATGTGCTGGGATTGACAAATATGCATTTTATTTGGATTTTAAAGGCGTTTTGAGCTCCAAACCCCAAGTGTCTGCACTCATTCTGAACAAGTCGAGTTCTTAGTTCTCTCATAAGCAAACTTCATATCTCGATCGAGGTGGACGTCCTAACGTGTTCACTACATTGTAGGATAGTATTGTTTGACACGTGATAAGTCATTGTCTTGTATTGCACTTTTTTCTATTATCTTTTATGAATAGACTCAAGCAAACAGAGTGTGCAATTTTCATGTAAATTAGTTATCTTTATTGCTTCCGACGGATTTCCCCTTTTAAGATTTGCATGAGATGTCCGGCATATTTTTTAATTGAGTTTACAGTATTAAAGCTAATGTCCCAAACAAAACGGGTCATACGTATTTGTTTACAGTTATCAAGATATGCATAGAGGTGAAAATTGCAGTCAGTGACCTATCGGTTGTGGCACAGATATAAACAACCCCTATTATCACACCCGTTAACATGTATCGAGTAGGACAGCTTGCTGCAGGTAGAACTTACTTTATAAATGGATTACCGAGATGGTCTTTTTCTTCGTCTTTTAATGGACATAATTTTCTATGATATATTGTGCATATACTGTGGTATATGTGTATCAATAATAATTGTTGTATAAACATACCAAGAGCACAACTTTTCAACCCGCAACCAACGGATTTTTATTTTACTTGCTCCATTTACGACTTTTTTTGAAATTTAATTATTCCACATTTAAGTGAATTTTAATATTATTATAATTAGTTTTTCAAACTTTAAAAGAATAGAATAATTATGTGAAATATGTACTGCAAATATTTGTTCACATTATATATAATCATTAAAATATATGCATTCATTTCTTATTGAAACATTTGACTTAGACTTTATCGAAAATAAATGTCTAATTACCTCCCTCTATTAACATGAATATGTAAATTCGGTAATATCTTTACAAATAATGCTTTTTGGAACTTACAAATTTGATAAATCTTCATTTGAGCATTATACAACTACAACTACAAATATTTTATTGCATTAAAACAACATGTTCCATAGCAATACAATTTTTTTATACAAAGACATGGTTTACAGAAGAGCACAATAATATAATATATGTATCTGCATTAAAGATGACTAGTTATTTCGCAAGTTTGCATAGTATATATATTTTGCTAAATTATTAATTATTGCTTTTGATTTTGCACATATGAGATTAACAAATTTCTGTGTAGTTGGCCACGTATAATAATATCTCTTTATATATTTTGATCTTAAGTCCTGGAATTTAGAACATATTAATACAAAATGATACTCATTTTCTATAAGACCGGCATTACAATTACTACACAATCTTTCATTTCTTGGTATATTTCTATGCCGTCCACGTTCAATAGCCAAATTATGAGAAGATGAACGAAATTTGGATAAAGCTACCCTAAATTTCGGTTCAACGATAAAATCCAAATAGTTTTCAAATTCGAATGAATGTTTAAATAAACAATATGTATCTAATTTAGACGAGTTATTAATTGAGGAATACCAGCTTTGATAGAATATGTCTAAAATTCGTTGTTTAATAATACTAAAATCGATATCTATAGTAAACTGATTTTCCCACAATATAAAACAAGCCAGTCTGCTTCTAAAATAGTCTTAACAGTATATGCCCAGTTTTTACCACTATAAGTTTACACCATTGTCGGCATCTGTTTTTAACATAATAAAAATTTTATACAATATAGTTCTTTCGTTAAGTTTAAGAAGTTTTTAACCAGTATTTGATCAATATTAGTTTTTCTATGAATGGACATTGGTGTACGACCAAGTTCACCATATAACACATCTACATTGGTTGATTGTTTTACACATAAACAATCTTCTACAAAACTTTGTATGTATAATTTCTATGTTCGGACCAGCATGATGCCCCCACACTTCTGCAGCATAATTTAATGTTGGTAAAACAGTACTATCAAATAAACTTATCATTTGGGAAACTGGAAGTTCCAACTGGTTACATACAATAAATAAATTATGTAGTGATCGAATATGACGCATGTTGCGCAATATATTTTTGAGTTCTGTTCCAGTTTCGATTTTTAAAAAGATACACACCTAAATATTTAAAAGATTCTACAATTTCAATTCTTGTGTTATACAAAAAGAAATCATAAGATGTATGTTTACCATTTTCAAAAATCATTACTTTTGTTTTAGACACATTTAATTTCAGATTCCACATATTGCAATAATGTTCTATATCATTCAAGATAGATTGTAATGAATTTGGATCATGTGTGAAAACTACAGCGTCGTCTGCAAATAACAACAAAAATACCTGTATATCATCAATGTTAACAATACCAGGAATGTTCCTATTTATATTATTTAATATATCATTGAGAAAAAATAAACACAATATGCTACTTGCTGGATCTCCCTGTTTCACTCCAATCTTAGAATTAATTAGATCAGAATGCATGTTTTTATATTTTACAAAAGATTTAACAATACCATACATTGACTTGATTGCAGTAACAAATTTTGTACTTATATTTTCATTCAGTAACTTTCTCCATAATAAAACCCTATCAATACGGTCAAACATTTTCTCCCAATCTAGAAATGCTACATAGAGTTTCTTCTTATTCGACAAAGTCTTTGTTATTACGGCATGTAGAACAAAAATACAGTCAATAGTTGACTTATTCCTTTGAAAACCATATTGATTATCAATAAATTTTTCATGTTTATCAGCCCATTTAATAAGTCTATCAACTAATAATTTTGAGTATATTTTGGACAAAATATTATTTAGGGTAATTCCGCGAAAGTTTTTGCTTCATGAGCCCCACCTTTAAAAATTGGTACTATAATACCTTCTCCCCAGCATTCAGGAAATACGCCATCATTAAATATTTTATTATAAAAGCGTGTGAGAAATGGACAAATTATATCAATTGAATTTTTAAATACTTCTGCAATGAGATGGTCAGTACCTGGGCATTTAGAATTGTTTTGCGAAAATATTGCATTTTTATCTCCATCGATGTAAATTCAACATCTAAATCATTATCATATACGTAATCATTATGTACATCATTATTTTCATGATCATACAGTGGTGTAGAACCGTACAAACTATTAAAATGTATATACATATCATCAATACTTATGTTACTATTTTCTATAGTAGGTTGCCTGTATTGTGTTCTTACATTTCTCCAAAAAGACTTTGGGTTACATTTTGCTAATTTTGACACTCGTTTCCCCTCTGTCTTTTTGAATAAACGTTTACATCTCAGTTTTATATTCTTATATACCTTTCTTTTATTTATGAAAATGCTTTTATTCTCGTTCGTTCTATTTCTCAAAAATACATTTCTTGCTCTATTTAATGCTTTTCTGGCCTCATAGCATTCTTTATCAAACCATTTTTTCTTAGTTATTATACTTATGATATAAAACCATTAAAAATTGAGTAACAGGAGCAGGCGTGTTTTTGATACAAGTCAATATTTACAATATAAAACGTTGCAACGGTTCAAAATTTCAGCATGATGATTATTGCAAAAAATGAGCCGCGTCACGACAAAACCAACATAATGGGTTTGCGACCAGCATGGATCCAGACCAGCCTGCGCATCCGCGCAGTCTGATCAGGATCCATGATGTTCGCTATTAGTTTCTCAACTTGATATAGGGTTTGTAAGCGAGCGAAACAATAGACAAGATTCTTTTTCCCCCTTAAATTTTTCATTTTCTCATTAGTTACTTTTTTTTTTGGTTTATTTTCTATTTTGGTTCTTTGTTGTTGTTTTTATTATTTTCTTTTATTTTGCAATTGTACATGTTTTCTAAGCCATTGAAACGTAAATTATATATATATAATGAATAGTCAGCCATTGTATTAATGAACATGTTTTGTAACTGTCTTTACATGCGCGTATATGTTTCATTTCTGGCAATAATATATGTTTAAACCAAATTTAATTTCAAAAAATGTCTGAGATAGTAGCTTTAATAAGACACTTTCTAGTTATTTTGCAATTGTACATGTTTTCTAAGCCATTGAAACGTAAATTATATATACTAGGACGAAAAAGAAACGCCGGGTACATAAAATATGCAACACATATTTTATTGCTTGGCCTAAAATAATGAAAATCGGTCAGATTTATATAATGCCCCATGTCGCCAGAGTTTGCCAGCAATTTCTTGCCAACAGTAACATACACCCATTCGATTGGCCAGCATTCAGTCCAGATTTGTCCCGAATTGAACATTTGTGGGACGAACTGGATAGGAGGGTAAGGAGACGTCCAAATGCCCCCACTAATCATGTCCAGCTCACACATGCCTTGCATGAAGAATGGAATAACATCCCCATGGCCATGATTAACACCCTGGTGAATTCCATGCATAGACGGATCAGGGCTGCCACAGCTGCGCATGGAGGACACACAAGATACTGATATGTCCGGCCATGTTTCGCAAAACAAGAAGGGTCATCGTTAAAAGGGGGTATTTTTTCACATAATCAGCATCGAAAATCGATTGAAACTTCAACAGCTGGTTCCATACAGATGACATTTCATACAAAAATGAATATAATAATCCAATAATACAATTTATCCCTTAAAACAATCATTATAGGTTACCCGGCGTTTCTTTTTCGTCCTAGTATATATATATAAAACAGTCAGCCATTATATTCAATGTACAGGTATGTTATAACCGATAAAAAGTTACAGACGCATGCTTGGACGGGTATAAATCTGATTGGTTAACCTAGGTCAATAGTCAACAAGAAGCAAAACCAAACCTCGCCACTACAAGACAAAACTACTTTAAAGTTATTCTACCTCCCAAAATATGTCAGCATTGTGGGTGCTTCCGATACAGTTATAAACAGGGGTGATACGAAAACTTAGAAACAGAAGAGCGTGTATGCTTTTTCTGTTCTAGCATTGACAATAAGTATTGTGTTTAGTTAGACTATAAATATGTATTGTCCTGTCCTTTTAGCATACATAATCCATCGTTCCTTGTTAGATCGCGTCGACAGTATTTTCATGTTTCCGATTAAAAGAACTAGATATTTTTCAAACATCATATTTGATCTATAACGATAGCATAGATACTATTTGACTACTCGTTGATTGGTTGGTATTTTCCCCCGATTTAAACATATTTTGGTCATATCTAGCCGGTCGGTACATTATAGTAATAACCAATTTCACCGACAACATATCCAGAGAACCGATTGTGCAAGAGAGCCTTTGTCTTACAAACCTGCTTACCAGCTCTTTATTTTAAGCCCAGCGAGTATATTCCGTAGCATCAGTTTGTTGTACAAAAACGATATTTGGTTACTTTTAATATTTAGAAAGACAAAAAATACTGTTAAAATCGTTCGAATAAGAGCTGAAACTGGCATAAATGTTTCATTGTAAACGTGACCAATATCAAATATTGAAAGCAATCCCCGATATTGGAAGGAAACAATACGGAAGATATGGTATATTGCCATGCATGACAACTTGAAAGAAAAACAAGATCCACCGTCTAAAACACGCTCATCTTTTTCTTATTTCTCAAGTCAAACTCGTGAGGAGATGAAGAATATCATAGTAAAGAGTATTTCTTGAAAACATCCTTTTTTGGTGAAAAATAAAATTCAGAATTCATATTTGAACACTTTGACGGTCAATGCTATTCAAGGTCAAGGTCACATTCAAATTAACCACCGATAAATGATCTTTCGCCAAAGAATGAAACAAGTTCATAAATAAATAACATAGTGATGACAAAGGTTGATGTATTATAAGCGATATCACTGAAATTATGTGTGAAGACACTGACCATATGCATAATAACGAATACTGTCGAAACGTACAATGACACTCAATCAGGATTGAAATATGAGGTTGGAAACCAGATGACAGATGAGTATTGGGTAGCATCTTACAAGACATGATGACGACAAATATCAAGTGTTTAAAGATCGTGATTTACTTCGTTAATATTCAGTCCGTGTTGGATATGATCTAACATATCAACAAAAGCAATAGCAAACGAGGGGTAATCTGACTTATAAAGGTAAATTATGTGCATACATGTAGTAGAATTATCGTAATTAATATAGATGGTGCAAATAAATTTACAGACAGGATCGCCGTACAGTGACCCTAAATGGAACATCAATAAGAGTGCCGACGCAATAATAATCAACATTAACTGCTTAAAATGTGCATTATTCTGTAAAAAAAATTACTGTAACGTAACTTGCTCTTTTCTTGATCTTTACATACTCGTCTGAAGGCAGTAAAGTTTCCTATGAAATTCTAGTGGTTGTTCAAAAATAGTTGTACGAAATTTTAGAGGTACAGATAATGCAATTACTATTTACTTGCCTTGAAGGGTGTAACAAGGGTAAATATTATCAACGAGGGCACACTGTATGTGGTGTCCACGCTTGACAGTTAAAAATTCGATGTTCTTAAGGGGAATAACTCTATATTTTTATAAATATATTTCTTTCAGAATTAAGCCCCTTGTGTCACAACTGAGCCTTGTCATGATTATCAAGCACCTTAACATCTAATTGGCTACAGTATTGATTTTGCAGAACAACGATGACTCAGCAGCGATCATAATATTTAAACATTTTCTTCGAAACCGACAAATAAATGACTGGCAAAAAATTAAAACATGTACTAATAGTTGAATTATTCTGTAACTTGTTAAACGTCTAAATTTTATACATCTGTAGTTGACAAACTATGTCTATGTGTACTAAGAATCAAGTTAGTTGTATAGATGGCAAAGTAAGATGTTTTGACATTTAAAACACATAAAAACATTGTATTACTACCATATTAATATAGTTATACATTTTTGTAAATATCAAATACAAACACAATTTTTATATTTAAATCATATTTTAATTCCTTTTTTCAAACAGCACATCCCTAATCAAACAGAATAATTATGCTATTTTCTAATTCCTCAGTCAAAAAAGAGAAAAAAATGGCTCACAATATAGCTGATGATTAAAAATAAATACAATAACTTTAAACTTTTGCCAACTTTCAAGACCAAAGAAAACCAGGGGAAATTGACATCTGATACAACTTGCCAAATTTTCTTAGTATTTCAAAACAACAAATTTATAAATTTTGACATATATTTTCTGTTCCTTTTTTTTTGCAAAACAAAACCTGATGATTTGAATATTCAAAATTGATATCATCATACATACAATGTCATTTATAATTGTTTACTAAAGAATAGAGAAGTTTTATTATATTAATGGGCTACAGCTCCAGGAATTTGCACACACTGGAACCAATTTCCACAATTACACTGCCTCTTAGTTCCATGATGAATGGTCATCCAGCACACCTCTGTCAAATCCTCCTCACCTGGTAAACAAGAAAATTAATAAATCAATATACATTTATAATTTGAAATTTCATCTTTATAACTGGAGTTATTTCAATAAACCACCTTGTTCTACTATTAAGATAAAAGACCCTGGATTTAATTAGGAACAAGAAACATGGCAATGCCATGAAACCAGGTTTTCAATTATCACCATTGTAGATAAATATGTTGTATTTGAAAAACAAATACAAGCAACAAACAATGTAACTATGTGCAATGTAAAACAATTGAATAATGTAGGAGGAATTGCGCACAGAAGAAGTGTTCACTATATATATTCTGTATAAGGAAAAATAACAAAGGGCCATAATTAGGTAAAAAATTATCCAATCACAAAACCCCGACAATATGTGCTAGGGCACTTGATGACAAAGCTTCTTTGAAAGTTTGAACAAAATCCGTTGAGAAATGTAGGAAGAGTTCAGCACAGAAGAATTTGTTCAATTCTGTATAAGGAAAAAAAACAAAGGGCCATAATAAGGTCTAATATTATCCAATCACAAAACCCTGACATTATGCGCTAGGGCACTTGATGACAAAGCTTCTGTGAAAGTTTGGTCAAAATCCATTGAGAAATGTAGGAGAAGTTGCGCACTGTAGAAATTGTTCACTATATATTCTATATAAGGAAAAAAAACAAAGGGCGATAATTAGGTCAAATATTATCTAATCGCAAAACCCCGACAATATGCACCAGGGCACTTGATGACAAAGCTTCTGTGAAAGTTTGGTCAAAATCCGTTGAGAAATGTAGGAGGACTGTTCAGCGCACAGAAGAAATTGTTCACTATATATTCTATATAATAAAAAAAAAAGGGCCATAATTAGGTCAAATATATACCAATTGCAAAACCCTGACAATATGTGTCAGGGCACTTGATGACAAAGCTTCTGAGAAAGTTTGGTCAAAATCCATTGAGAAATGTAGGAGGAGTTGCGCACAGAAGAAATTGTTCACTATATATTCTATATAAGGAAAAAAACAAAGGGCCATAATTAGGTCAAATATTATCTAATCGCAAAACCCCGACAATATGCGCCAGGGCACTTGATGACAAAGCTTCTGTGAAAGTTTGGTCAAAATCCGTTGAGAAATGTAGGAGGAGTTGCGCACAGAAGAAATTGTTCACTATATATTCTATATAATGAAAAAAAACAAAGGGCCATAATTAGGTCAAATATAAACCAATTGCAAAACCCTTACAAGATGTGTCAGGGCACTTGATGACAAAGCTTCTGAGAAAGTTTGGTCAAAATCTGTTGAGAAATGTAGGAGAAGTTGCGCACAGAAGAAATTGTTCACTATATATTCTATATAAGGAAAAAAAACAAAGGGCCATAATTAGGTCAAATATTATCTAATCGCAAAACCCCGACAATATGCGCCAGGGCACTTGATGACAAAGCTTCTGTGAAAGTTTGGTCAAAATCCGTTGAGAAATGTAGGAGGAGTTGCGCACAGAAGAAATTGTTTACGCCCGCCCGCCCGTCCGCCCGCCCGCCCGCCGACATACCTCAATCTAATAACCAGTTTTTTCCTTCGGAAAACCTGGTTAAAAATTATGTTGCATTAAAGAAAAAATTTGAAATTGAGATAAGATTTTTTTTTATTTATATCTGCTCCTGGTGAAATGTCCTGATAACTGTATTAAGGTGTTTTCCTGATGGATCTTTTTCCCAAATATAAAAGTAAGTTATTTTTAGTTTCAATTTATACTTGGATTGCGCAAAATGCCAATTTGGAAAGAGATTCATGAAATAAAGGGTTTTTAATAATCTCTTTGAAATAAGTAAACCTTAACAAGACATTTCTTTAAAATTCACAAGGGATTTCAATTCAATAAGATCCTAACTGGTTAATACACCTTAAACAAAGACATAAAAAGTTAAAAGGGATACCCTCAGTAATTATTTATGAGATATGCAACAGCTTATGCAAATCTTAGCAAATTTGTTGTATCAAGGACAAGGATGATAGTTCACTTCTCTTTAAATAATCAAGCTTAAAACATTGATCAAGAAGACATTAACTCCTTAAAGCTGCTCGACTCAAGATGAGCAAACATATTTTGATAAAATCAAATCTGAGAAAAATGTACTAAAATTTTAGGAAAAGTATAAAGATTCAAGATTCTAGTAAAAATTTACATGTTATGTGCGATTAATTATCGATTTTTCAGTATTTATTACTATATTTCTACTGCATTACTAATGCAGTAAGAGCTATTTTTGCATATTTTGACCTCTTTAAGATAATTTACATGTACATGGGTTGTAAGTGCCATTGATTATGTGTAAGTTTTATTCTATTGGTAACTTCACAATAATATACTTTATAGTTTAGATAGTTTATCTATATGGCAAATGAGTGCTTTTTAACTGTAAGAAAGCTACCAAAAATAAGATTTTTTAAATATATGATAGCTTTTATAAGGCATAATGGGCCTTTACATTGATGGCCAATATTTTTCAAACAAGATGGTAAACTTTTTTTTTTTGTATCTGTGTCAAGAACATGACAAAGTTCAATAATGTCAAGTTTTTAATGACTGTAGAAATGTTGTCAATTATTAACGCTTTTCCTAGAGCTGTCATTGATTCAAGGCAAGACATAATAACGATATATTGATATTGGATGACAAATATCAACAATACACAGATATATCGATAATTACATAAAATCACTTGTCTGTCATTCACTTTTATACCTGTTTAAATGATTTCAGTTTTCAAACATGTTCTGTTCAGTGTGTTATTTGCCCATTGCATGATTTTTATCCAGATCATTTTTTTGTTATTTCAATCATTGCTGTGAAATATTTCCACTATATAACATCCAGTGATTTTTTTTTTGCAATTTTCAAAACAACCTCTGGCTTTCTAAAGGGGAAAATATAGCCCGATAAATCAGAAAAGGGGGAAAATACCAATAACTGAGAATGGAATTTACCCAACATATTATAAATTTTTCAATTTGATTTCACTTTAACATGCATGGTACATAGCAGAGACTATCTATAGGGACAGCTTTATCTTCTAGCTGATATTAAGTAAGGTTCTGGTGAAGAATGTGCACAGGGCATTTTAGGAAAAATATTAACATTTTAGGGGAAAATATACATATTTTTGGCTAGGCCGTAGGGGAAACAGCCTTTATTCGGCTGTAAAATAAACACGAAAAAAATCACTGACAACAGATGTTAGACATGGACACCTGCTTTTGTATATGCTTTTGTTGAATTTTCCTAATTTCTAGACATTTAATAGTTAATAAGTCAAAATTATCAATTTTTTGAAATGTGTATCGATTATTGATCGACAGAAAAATATCAATGATACATTGATATTGTTTCTATCGATGACAGCTCTAGCTTTTCCTTCTTAAGGTGAAGCAGCCTGGAGGGGAGTGGTGGACTAGTGGTTAAGGTGTTTGCCTCCTAACCGAAGGATCATGTGTTCAAGCCCTACTTGGGTCAGGTTCATGTTTACTCATAAAACACCAGTACTGGTTTGTTCCAGACTCCAAAATTTGCAAAAGAACTTGTTTCATAATTGAGCTAAATAAATATGTTTGAACTAAAGCTTGATTTAGCAGTTTCTAACTTCCATTTTTTTTAACTTAATGGAAGCTCTGCATTGTTCGAAGAAATCATTTGTAAAGGGTTTTAGGAAATCATAACTTACAAACACATCCTACAAGCCTGTATCCCTCAACTGTTGGAACAAGAATAGGGTTTTCTCTAGTTCCCTGACTGTCATTGGTCTGCTTATGTACACCTACATCAAAAGGATCCTACAAAACAAATAAGGCAATGCATTACAAAATATGATAAGCTTTATCTGTCAGAATTACTAGATTTATCAAATATATATCATATTTTTTTTTCAAAATCTACTACTTCCTTACTAATATTCCTCTTGCAATGAAAATATTTCTGATGCCATAAGTTCAACTTCTATGTAAAACAAACACACCCACTGCTAAACACTACATCCATCAATGATCTGAAAGCCTGTCCGAGTAAGGTTGATATAGCAAAGAAATGTAATGTTAACAGTTAAACAACATTTTTTTATAACATCTACTAAGTCTTGTTTTTGACAATAAATCATTTTTTAAGAACATTGTCTAAATATATGTATTTTCACTTTTTCATGACAAGTAAATTAATAAATTTGATATTGTTTCAAGATGGTCAAACTAATTCAAAGAAAAACACATTGAATAACCCTTATTTCCTTACCACTGGGTTTTTTATTTTATTTATTTTTTTTTTTTTACTTTATAGATATGAGGAAAAATCAATGACCCCTGGGGCAAGGGCCAATTTTAACCCAAAGGCTTTTATTTTAAACAAACTTGGTAGACAACCACATGAAGATGCTTCATTGTCCAAATAATCTAAGCTCTAGCTCTTTAGCTTTTTTAAAAGGATGTTTTTGTTTTTCCTATATAACATATAAGGACAATTAATGACCCCCTGGGGCAAGGCCAATTTTGACCCCAAAGGCTTTTAATTATAGCAAACTTGGTAGAGACTCACATAAATATCTAAGCTCTAGCTTCTTATGGGGTTTTTATAGATTTTTTTTTCTTTGCATTGCCATGGCAACCACAGTCCTGTATTGAATTCAATTCTTTGAAAATTTTCAATGTTTCTAATGAAATTGGCTTAGCGGTTTATGAGATGTCGTTTAAAGTAAGTTTACAAGACAGACGGACGACGGATGAAAAGCAATTCACAAAAGCTCACCATGTCAATTTGGCGACAGGTCAGTTAAAAATTATTCAGCAAATCTAGGAAATTTGAGGAATTTTAAAAAAGTTGAAGGACTTACTTATATCAGGTTTTTAACATTTGTTATGATCATATTTATATAACCCCGGCTACTTCTCTTTAAGGAAACAGTCAAACAGTTTTCAATTTTCTTCAGAAGTTGAATTTGTTTTATTTTTCTTGGCTGCTGTTGCAAACTTTTGTTTTAAAAAATTAGGAAAAAGAGACTATTTTGGATTGGGAATAGGGTCTTATATTGCTATATGGTGATAGGGTGAAAATGCCATAATTGAAAAGTACAATAAAGGTGCCAATCAAATGGCAGTTTTGGCTGAACAAAAAAAAACATCTTTATTTATTGTAATAAATTTTTTACAGATAATGAAATGTTCAATACAATACATTCAAAAGAACTTTGATATCAGCAGTATGTGTATATATTTTATATATAATGTACACATATAATGTACACCTGATGACAAATAAAGATTTCTGAAAAGGCAACTAAAATAGGACCTTGGAAGGATTTTCAGATTTCAATC